>NC_068937.1:108682224-108684724 GCF_016801865.2 Culex pipiens pallens | reverse complement strand
TACAAAAATACAAAAATACAAAAATACAAAAATACAAAAATACAAAAATACAAAAAAATACAAAAATACAAAAATACAAAAATACAAAAATACAAAAATACAAAAATACAAAAATACAAAAATACAAAAATACAAAAATACAAAAATACAAAAATACAAAAATACAAAAATACAAAAATACAAAAATACAAAAATACAAAAATACAAAAATACAAAAATACAAAAATACAAAAATACAAAAATACAAAAATACAAAAATACAAAAATACAAAAATACAAAAATACAAAAATACAAAAATACAAGAATACAAAAATACAAAAATACAAAAATACAAAAATACAAAAATACAAAAATACAAAAATACAAAAATACAAAAATACAAAAATACAAAAATACAAAAATACAAAAATACAAAAATACAAAAATACAAAAAATACAAAAATACAAAAATACAAAAATACAAAAATACAAAAATACAAAAATACAAAAATACAAAAATACAAAAATACAAAATACAAAAATACAAAAATACAAAAATACAAAAATACAAAAATACAAAAATACAAAAATACAAAAATACAAAAATACAAAAATACAAAAATACAAAAATACAAAAATACAAAAATACAAAAATACAAAAATACAAAAATACAAAAATACAAAAATACAAAAATACAAAAATACAAAAATACAAAAGCACAAAAATACAAAAATACAAAAATACAAAAATACAAAAATACAAAAATACAAAAATACAAAAATACAAAAATACAAAAATACAAAAATACAAAAATACAAAAATACAAAAATACAAAAATACAAAAAATACAAAAATACAAAAATACAAAAATACAAAAATACAAAAATACAAAAATACAAAAATACAAAAATACAAAAATACAAAAATACAAAAATACAAAAATACAAAAATACAAAAATACAAAAATACAAAAATACAAAAATACAAAAATACAAAAATACAAAAATACAAAAATACAAAAATACAAAAATACAAAAATACAAAAATACAAAAATACAAAAATACAAAAATACAAAAATACAAAAATACAAAAATACAAAAATACAAAAATACAAAAAATACAAAAATACAAAAATACAAAAATACAAAATACAAAAATACAAAAATACAAAAATACAAAAATACAAAAATACAAAAATACAAAAAATACAAAAATACAAAAATACAAAAATACAAAAATACAAAAATACAAAAATACAAAAATACAAAAATACAAAAATACAAAAATACAAAAATACAAAAATACAAAAATACAAAAATACAAAAATACAAAAATACAAAAATACAAAAATACAAAAATACAAAAATACAAAAATACAAAAATACAAAAATACAAAAATACAAAAATACAAAAATACAAAAATACAAAAATACAAAAATACAAAATACAAAAATACAAAAATACAAAAATACAAAAATACAAAAATACAAAAATACAAAAATACAAAAATACAAAAATACAAAAATACAAAAATACAAAAATACAAAAATACAAAAATACAAAAACAAAAATACAAAAATACAAAAATACAAAAATACAAAAATACAAAAATACAAAAATACAAAAATACAAAAATACAAAAATACAAAAATACAAAAATACAAAAATACAAAAATACAAAAATACAAAAATACAAAAATACAAAAATACAAAAATACAAAAATACAAAAATACAAAAATACAAAAATACAAAAATACAAAAATACAAAAATACAAAATAAAAAAATACAAAAATACAAAAAATACAAAAATACAAAAATACAAAAATACAAAAATACAAAAATACAAAAATACAAAAATACAAAAATACAAAAATACAAAAATACAAAAATACAAAAATACAAAAATACAAAAATACAAAAATACAAAAATACAAAAATACAAAAATACAAAAATACAAAAATACAAAAATACAAAAATACAAAAATACAAAAATACAAAAATACAAAAATACAAAAATACAAAAATACAAAAATACAAAAATACAAAAATACAAAAATACAAAAATACAAAAATACAAAAATACAAAAATACAAAAATACAAAAATACAAAAATACAAAAATACAAAAATACAAAAATACAAAAATACAAAAATACAAAAATACAAAAATACAAAAATACAAAAATACAAAAATACAAAAATACAAAAATACAAAAATACAAAAATACAAAAATACAAAAATACAAAAATACAAAAATACAAAAATACAAAAATACAAAAATACAAAAATACAAAAATACAAAAATACAAAAATACAAAAATACAAAAATACAAAAATACAAAAATACAAAAATACAAAAATACAAAAATACAAAAAATACAAAAATACAAAAATACAAAAATTCAAAAATACAAAAATACAAAAATACAAAAATACAAAAATACAAAAAATCAAAAATACAAAAATACAAAAATACAAAAATACAAAAATACAAAAATACAAAAATACAAAAATA